>NC_052398.1:11576354-11618854 GCF_009389715.1 Phoenix dactylifera | reverse complement strand
TTCTTTGCTTTGTCTGGCTTCAAGGGATCACCCTTATGCTGAGGATACTTTGGGCCTTCTTCAAGTGAAGGCCCATCCTCGGAATAAGGGACGAAGGTACCTTTCTTGTAGGAACGATTACAATGTCCTTCATCCTGGCTCTTCATCCATCTACAAGTGGAAGGGTCAGTATTTCTTTGTATTTTTGGTAATTCCTTGAGATTTTCTGACCCTATGGAGGACACCCGGGGGGTAGGCCTTGAGAACCTCTTTCTCCTTTTGTGGGATAAAGAGCAAGAGACTGTTGAGTTGTTTTGTCTAATGAGGGCTCCACCTTTGGCTGAGCAACTTCAGGAGTCAAACTTTGTCGACGTAAACTTAAGAATTGCTCCTTTTGTTGGTATATTTTTTCATCTTATTTTGCTTCCCTTTTGTCGATCTAAATCTGTGACTAACACATTCCGCTCTCGTTCTTACAACCATAAAGTTTGAGGTGGAACTCTTTCGTTCCTCGAGGAAGAGAAAATATGGTGAGAGATGTTCTTCCTCGGGTAAGAGGAGTGTATCCATGGGACCAGTCATCAAAATCGAGGAGGAGCCTGCCGGAAGAGGATCTTCAGAGGTGGAGGTATTTAGTTCCCTCTTCATTAGTGTACCATCATCTTCTCCGGTGGCCTCTCCGATTTCTAGGATGGCCTCTGCGACCTCTTGGGTTTTGTTGACTGCGTCATAGGCCGCCAACCTTCTTTGGGCCTGATAGAGGGGCCGCATTCTTTCGCCGGTTGTGCCACCACCGACCTACCGATCGAGGCATTCGAGCCAGCATTCAACCCTCTTGCCGGGGGAACGCAGATTTCGACATCTTCACTCCGACCAATTTCACAAAGCACGGAGTCACGACCTTTGTACCGAACTAGTTAGTGAGGGTCTCCGACTGGATACTGCGCTAGGGTGACCCCCGAGTGATGTGGGAGATGGTCTAGGGGTTCATGCTCCCTAGTGATGAGGAGCTACGATGGAGACCTTTGGAGAGCATGATCAGCTCATCCTGCCGCACCACCGTTGAGGTAATCGGACTAGTTCTTTTGTCCATTTGTTGTTTTTCAATAATCAATTCTTTCTTTATTTCTATAGGGAGTGTACACTATCTGTATACTTATTAAAGTCATCCGCTCCTATCAGTAGAGGTTGGAGGTCTCAAATTGCCTCCTATGAGAGGTGGAAAACAATAGGGCTCGTGTCAAAGCAGAACGAGCGAAGGCCGAGAAGAGAAGGGAGGAGGCCGAGACATAGACTCACTTCTTCAGCTCCAAGGCTGAGAGTTCCCAAACAAAGTTGGGATAGATTGCCTTTTGGTTGCGGGACATGTAGCAAGCTATCAGTGAGAAAGGGGCCCACGTGAGGAAGGAGGCTGATGTGGAGATTTCCCTCCTGAGGGACGCGGTCGTTGTAGCCAAGTTTCGGCTTCTTAGGCTAAGGAGAAATTTACTTGGGCAGAGAATAGAGCCACCCAATCTGAGGAGAGGGCTGACCTCGTAACCAAAGAGGTCATCCGGACAAAGAAGGAGGCCTCCCGTGCTGAAAAGAGGGCGCAACATGCTGTTGTGGATTATAAGGCTTCTACAAAGTTTTGCAATGAGATGATGGAGGCTGCCAGGGACTCCTTTAAGAAGGAGTTTACCGTCTGTCGGGGAGGAATCCATGAGATGGCCCCTAAGCTCAACCTTAGCTTAGTCACCTTCTCAAGCGAGTGCTCGGATGAGGAGGCCTTTCTTCGGGGATCAGGGAGCAAGGCCGAGGAAGAAGAAGAGAAAAAGAAGGAAGAACAAGAAGAAGAGGAGAGGAGAGATGAATGATTGTATTAACCATTGTTGGTATCTTCCCTTTTTTTGTTTGTGTTGTCTCGGTTGTGAGCCATTATTTTGTACTTTTCTTCTTTTTTCTGATGAAAATGAAAGCCTGCTTGTCTTTTTGTTTACTTGATGGCTCGATTTGAACTGATGTACTTTTCATCTAAAGGATAGTTCGATTAGGTACAAGGCTACTCAGTAATGTTGCTATTTTGCCCTTTGCTTCTCAGGAAGGTTGTCAAAGTTCCCACCTCCGTGATGCAGTGGTTCTTACTTGGCACTGATCACGGGGTAGGATCTAGTCATTTCCTTGGAAAGCTGTGTGCGTCGTCATGCTGACTTGTGGCCAGAGTCCGATTCACCCGGCTTTTCTATAGTGAACCGTGAACCATAAACACTGCAGGCTGAATTGGATGATAGCCGGGAATTGCACTTACTCTCACCAATTACATTCCCGCAACTAGGGCTGCTGAGGATCTCCTACGGAAACAAAAGAACATGCCACATTCCATGTGGATGGCGAATGCCTTGGAAAAAGACCAAAGGAGGTTAATGTTAAAAGAGAGGTTAGACCGCCCGGCTTTTATTTAGTTTGTCGCAACTGTCAGTTACCTAACAAAAGATTCCAACAGTGCTGCTTCGACCTTACCAATGGGCGGCCTTGGCCTTATCCCCTTACACTCTGCCCCACAACTTACTTCTCCATCTATGGTCCATGCACCAAGGGTCCCTTCCCCTCCTTGTTTCAACTCTTTCTTCGTCCTTTTGTTGCCTTGCCCCACTTATAAATATTGCCTTCAGCCCCCAAAATACTTACTGTCCATCTCCTCCCTTCTTCCTCCCCTACACTTCCTCTTGAGTGGTTCTCCAAATGGCCTCAAGTCCCACCTCCATCCTCCTCTGCCCTCCAATAGACATCAAGAAAGACACCAATGCTGGTGGCGTGGTCTTTGACTCCTTTTTGCTTCGAAAACAAACCAAGATCCCGAGCGAGTTCATATGGCCTCCAAGTGAAAGGCCGAGCACTCTAAAAGAACTCAATGTGCCAGTGGTGGACCTCGAGGGTTTCTTCCAAGGCGACGAGGCTTCCACACTGCGAGCGGCTGAGCTCATCAGGACCACCTGCAGTAGCCACGGTTTCTTCCAGGTCACCAACCACGGTGTCGATGCGTCACTCACCCAAGACGCATTTGATTGCATGGATGAATTCTTTAGACTTCCCCTTAGCTGCAAGCTACAGGCGAAGAGGAAGCCAGGGAGCCTGTGGGGGTATGCCGGGGCTCACTCCGACCGCTTCTCCTCCAAACTACCTTGGAAGGAGACCCTCTCCTTTGGCTACCTTGAGTCTGGTCCTGAACACACGGTCGTGGACTACTTCACATCCATCCTAGGCAAAGATTTTGAGAGAATGGGGTAAGCTTTTATCCAGTGTTACGCCACCAACATGCATTTAATAAGGTAGGTCTTTTGCTAACATGACGAACACCTGGGTTCATACAGGTTGGTCTATCAAAAGTATTGTAAGGCCATGAAGGACCTGTCATTGGCCATCATGGAGATCCTAGCAATCAGCTTGGGAGTAGATCGATCGTTCTACCGAGAATTCTTCGAGGACAGCAGCTCTATAATGAGATGCAACTACTACCCTCCATGCCAAGAGCCGGAGCTCGCACTCGGGACCGGACCGCATTGCGACCCAACCTCGCTAACCGTTCTCAAACAAGACCAGGTGGGGGGGCTCGAGGTGTTCGTTGACGGTGGATGGCAGTCTGTCCGCCCGATACGTGACGCTCTCGTGATCAATATTGGCGACACGTTCATGGTATGCGTGCTGCCTATATTTATAAACAAGCTGATACTAATCGTATCACTTTCTAAGCGAAGGGGGTTGGTAAATAAATAGAACAGGGAGGTCATGAAGCAAAAAGGACAAGTCATTTAAGTTAGGGTTAATTACTGGTTGCTTAACATGGAATTTTGTTTGGATTAGTGAGATGATGTGGATGCACACATATGGAGGTGATCTTGGTAGGTCCCATGCATGCAGTTGTGTAGTTGCATGGGCAAACTATGCCCTTACATCTCATGCACCAACATAGTCATACACCATACGAGACAGATTGGTGTGGCGCACAGCTATATGATGCATTCGGTGTTAGATATAATTTCTGCAGCGTTGGGTTTACCATCTGTCCTAGAATACCGATATAATTGCATTTAAAAGGTTTTACTTCTGCATAAGCCTTAGGCTTTCATATATTTATGGTATCACCATAAGAGTGAAATCAGCACATTGGCTTGTCTGTCTTGTCAATATGCCTCCACAATTGTGTGGGCAAATAGTGCTTAACATTTCGCATAGTGCACTGACCATCTTAATTTCGTCGGATCCAAGTCACATATTGCTCAAGAGGCTTGTGGTGCATCTTCAAACCAAACCACACCCCAATTCCTGGTTTATACCAACTTATATTTCATATTTATCATCTTTTCGGCAACAATTTTACAAAGGCAAGAAAATATATTGCATTCTTTTTCCGACAGGAAACAAATGAAGATCCAATCCTTAATTTGACTATCATTTTATATTTATTTCTGACGTATTTAATTACCACTTGACATTGAATCCCTGATACAAAGTCAAATCTATTTTGCGTACAGTCGTTCTTATCTGTGTATATAGTTATAATATTCGATAGACAATTATAAATGGGTAACGGTGAGCAGAAAATGGGCATCAAAATCAAATGTTGGACAAAAATTTTTAATCAATAAAAAATAATCATAAAATAACAGTCGATCTAAAGAGCAGACTTCGGTTTTCTCTCGTCTAAACTGTGAACTGCTATTACGTAGTTCTACAAATGATGCTGCAGATTGCAAACTCATGAAAAATAGACTTTTCTATTGTACAGGTTAATATTTGCACCTACAAATGCTTAGAAAAGTAATAGCCAAGTTCGAACAATTCTCCTAGACTTTGTGGTGGTAGCTAAGTTTCATCACCTAATTTTGCACCAAACAAATTAACCACTACGAAGTTTTAACACATTATCAGGCCTTTCATCCAAAAGAAGAAAAGAAATTAAAAACATTATCAGGCCTCTTTGGCCCTAATTGCAAGAGTTCAAAACTAAAAGACATTTATACACACCTATGATATACATAAATAAACACACACACTCACACACACAGTTTATGGAGGTTTATGGTGGTATACGTTCATCATCATTCACTCCCCAGCTTCCATTTTCCCATATATTACCGATCATGGATTTAAACGTACTTCAGAACAGTGCACCTTCGCATGCATGAAACTTTTCGAATGTTTCAAGAGAGCAAACTGTCATGCACCACTTCATCTCCTGCGGGTAGCAGCGGACATGACGTGCGTCAGGCTGCAAGCGATGGTGCACCATTCCACCACAAGTCAAGCTAATAATACGCTGCCTTCCACCACATTGCCATCAGTTTATTTTATAGAAACAATTCGAAACAGGAAACAAGCAAGCATCCATCCTGCACCTGCCACCGCATGACAAACGTTAATATGGCAAGCTGAAACAAAGAAAAGTAAAAACATTCGCAAGAGAGGTCCAATAGAATTGATTCCAAAAAATCCAAGTACTTGAAGAAATATGATAAAACGGAGTTGCTACGCGTGAAATTGATGTGTTGCATCTGCAGGCCCTGTCAAACGGGCGGTACAAGAGCTGCCTGCACCGGGTGGCGGTGAACCGGCAGCAGGAGCGGCGATCGCTGGCCTTCTTCCTGTGCCCGAGGGAGGACCGGGTGGTGCGGCCTCCACCAGGGGATCTTGGCCGGCCGAGGTTGTACCCGGACTTCACATGGGCTGACCTCATGGCTTTCACCCAGCATCACTACCGGGCCGACATGCGGACCCTCCACGCATTCACCCGTTGGCTTCCAGCCTCCAAGAATCCATCAACCTAACTTGCTCTTTTGGATCCTTTTGATCATTGGTTCTACGCCCATGGAGCTACATGGCTTCACTCGCACTCACTGCCTCACTCCCTCACTGCATTATATTTGGACAAAAACAAAAACATGTTGTTGTTTCCTTGTGGAAATCCGAGGGCTTGAGGTGTGGATCTAGCGAGAGGATAGTCATGTGATGCCCTGCCCCCCAAGGCCACTTTTTTTTTGTTGTTGTTGCTGTCAATTTCTGTTTCTAATTTGTGTATATATATATATATATATATATTTATGTATAGCATTTGGGAAACTTTTGTGCGACCCATGTTTGAGTTGATCCTGCAAGCTAGAAATCTTAGAGGATGCATGGCTCTATAGTTCCTTGCCTGCCTAGAATGCAAAGTGGGATATATAAATTATATATGATCAAAAGTTCAGCTACGAGGCTTAGGTTACAGTCGACTGCAGGGCTACCCATGGTGTGCACCGCATGGCCTTGATGGCAGCTAGCTGCCTGCAACCCAAGCCATGTACTGAAGAAGTGAGATAAGTTGACTATATAAATCACGGTTGTCCCTTTCGTATTTTCATATGTTAATGGACTGCATTTGAAGTTTGGCTCCAACCAGCCGAATACATTGGGATCATAGGCAACCAAGGCAAGCTAGCAAATTGACGACTACTCTTTCCGGCAAAGTATTGTATCCTCCAATAATAGATTACCTTGTCGACATTCTCTCATTTTAACATGTTGCATATTAATATATGGAGTGGTTACTTTGTTCACTGAGCCTTCTTTTGCTGAGAGCTCAAGGACGAACGCAAATTTTTCAGAAATGACTTTATGGATCTTAATACTTGATGGTTTCCGAGGATTAGAGATCTAGGTATGAATCAACAAATATTCCCTGAGTTGGATATTAAAGTTTCATGATAATCAGTTGTGTATGTATGTATGTATGTATAAGAATTTGATTACATACTTTATATTAACCCTTTAAGAAAAGGAGTTAGTGATTTTAAAATAAATGATAGGCCATCTATGTTCAAGATCCAAACAATTAAATATGATCTATATTACAAAATAATATAGAAACCAAAGTTCATTTTTTTCGATGCTTCCTAACATATGTATCAAGTCGACACAAAAATACATAGTATCAAATATTGCACTAGTATGATAAAATATATGATAGAGCATATAAAGTGAAAGTTTATTTATGAATCATTATCAACATATCTTAAAACATTGCTACATTTAAATTCACTAGATTTGATTATTATATTATAGTAAAACATAGTATCATTATATTAAATCTGAAGTATCATCCTATTAAGATCGAATTTTTTGATACTTACATGATGATTAAGTTAAAGACCATCAAAATACATGAATTTTAGTTTCCAAATATTTTTTATAGTATAGACCATATTCACTGGTTCACATCTTGAATACGGATGGTTCATTATTTATGTTGAATCACTTCTTTTTCAAGGAATTCATGTAAAACATGTAGTCTAACTCTTTCTATGTATAATATTTTTTTTTTTGCTAGATAGAGATAACTACTAAATACTGGCCCATTCTCGAATGCAAAAGGTGGAGAATGGATGTGATATTTCTAGGTAGTCATCAAGATACACTAAGATCTATGTAATGAATACAAAATCATGCATCAACATTCCTTCCCGTTGTTAACCTGTTCTCTTTATATCGTTAAAATATCAAATAGTACAATAAATCTGATCTAGTAGGATTTAAGACCATGAAATCTTGTTATAAATATTAAGAGAGAGAGAGAGAGAGAGAGAGAGAGAGAGAGAGAGATGAGAAGAAGAAGAACATGAAATCTTATGAGGTTCTTGCCTGGCTGGTGCAAATAAGATCCAATAATTCTCTTTGTTTATTCTTCCAAAGTGGAACCAACGCTAGCTCATTGTTTGCTGTCAGTACTATTGTACTAAGCCACAAATAGGACCACCACATGCATGAAGCTCTTGCAATCGTTCCAGTATCTCGTAAGAGACGATCCACCAATCGATCTTTCTTGTAGCCCCAGAAAGGAACAACACAGTACGTTATCTTTCAAATAGAAATGACCCATAAAGCATATCCTATTGCCATCTCCCACTGCTGTCGAAAAGCTCCAAAGCCTTGGAGGCACTTCAATTATTGCTTTGTTTGTAGTCTCAGGTAAAGAGGGGGTAGATCTCCAAAATGGAAGATGGCGTTAGTAACTGCAAGCCTACGAGGAAGTGGCCAACATGCGCTTCGGATTTAGGAGGCTGGTGAGATCAGCTACTTTGGCCTTGTGATGTGCTTTTCCTCACCTTGTCACCTTTTATCCCTAGCTTCAATGAATCATGTCATCAAACCAGGATAGGCTGCGAACCACTCGAGAATATGGAAACGCTAGGTGCCATCACTGGCCCTACTGTCGTTCTTGCTGTTGTGTTATATATGTTTTAATTTATTCCCCTTCTTAATTCCCACTTTGAGCCTGGGTCTGTCCAAGTTAAGCTGGAAATTAATTGTGAATGTGAATTCACAACCCATTTTCCACTTATTTTCTATCAGAATGAGGTTGATCGAATATAACTTCGGCCTGATCTGAACACGAGTATGTTTCAGACAACATCGTGTTCTGAAATTAAATTGTGTGTGTATGTGCGCACATGCTTGTGCTCATGTATATGTGTGCATGCATGTTTGTGAGCCTAATCAAGTTAAGATATGTTCGAAGCTTTATTCCGATGCTTAAACCTATGATAAAGCCTGAATTTGGTTTCTGCCTGATTGAACCGAGAATCAAATTATCGACTAGTCCTTTCGGAGCATTTTAATTATTTGCTAGCATTATCTAGATCCATAAAAAGCATTGGATCTAAGATATTTAGTCGACCTGTCGATACTCATATACAGCGAATTTAATGCTGCCTAGAAACCACAATATCCCTAGTCCTCCATGCTAACCAAGCCATTGCAATTTAAAAGTGCTGCTGCATTTTGCTCCACAGTTGGTTGTTATTGGAAAGGCATTCTGCTTTCCGCTCTTGGCATCAGGCACTTCCACCTTTTATTATTATTATTATTATTTTTGAGAAGATACTTTCACCAAATTTATATTCTTTCCTTGCATTATCAGAAAGTAATTGCATCAGGCCTCATCCAATTTTTATTTATTGGAAAGTAACCGCATCAGGCCTCATGATCAAAAAATTTCTTTGCTTTTGGAGGGCCAAAGAGGGTCTCCCGAAGGATCAGAAGCTCTTTAAATATTTTTAAGATGTTCGCTAAAAAATTTTGAATTAGATTTTTAGGTTCTCAAAAGGCAGATTTATTAGAGAAAGCTATGCTTAAGATGCATCAGGAAGCATTTTTTTTTAAAAAAACAAAAAACTCAGATTCAAGTCCTGGAAACTAATTTCTAAGTTAACAATATTTTATAACAACAATTTTTGATAAAACAATATAATAATATAATATAAAAATATTACAAAATTTAATTATTTTACATACTATTATCATTATTATGATTATAATAATTATATTATAATAATTGTATTTAAATCAAATATTAAAATAAAAAAATTATAAATTAAGAATACTTTATAATAATAATTCTTGATAGTACAAAATGTTAGATAATTGAATGCACTATGTAACCTCCTTTATTATCATTCATGATGTTAAAACTATTTTTACAATTTGGCTACCTGATAGATGTTAAAGTTTTACAATACTTTTGAAATGCAGTTATCAAACAGTAAATGACTTTTTATTAAAACCTTTGATAGTGAAATCTCTACGGTCGAAAACTCCATACAAAAAAGAACGATCTACTGCCTACCTTAGAGATGTTTTACATATTCTGGTTGATAACCATAGTACTGCCAGCAGCTAACAACTACTTCCATTATTCTATATATGATGGTGAAGGAAAACTCAAAGCTGTATAGCTGCCTCTCTTCACCTTCGGTATCAAAGGAATCAGATGAGTTTTTGGCCCGTCTTTAGCCGTCCATTTCTCAGATCTATTGTACTTGATCAAAAGTGGACTAGAACTTCTTCTGGCTAGGAGTATTACCTAAACCGATGAGAACTTGTTAGACCCAATCGAAGAAAAGCGGCCCCTTAGGGATGTCCATGGATTGGCTCTTAGGGACAAACCCGAACTTCAAACCTCAGGTTCAATCCGAGCACAGTCCAAACCAGACCTAGAGGTATCAAGTCTAAGCGTAACCTTAGTGAATTTTGGACCACGCCGAACACTCTCCTATTTAGTTTTTGCCATATTCCTAGTCCAAGCCCGGCTCAAAAAGAAGAAATAAAAATCGAACCGGGCCTGCCTTTTTCTTTTTTTTTTTTTCTATTTTTTTGCTACAACGGGCGATTCATACACCCAATAAAGTTGGAAAACAAAATATTACAGGGCTCCTGAGGCAGCTCTCCATTTCCTGCCCACACGGTGTTGTCGGCGTGGTTGGCCACGTAGATAGCTACCCAGTTCGCAGCCCCATTGGCTTCTCTAAACACATGCTTAACCTAGACAACTTTTCCATCCCTCATCATCATCCAAATGTCACGAAGCAGTGGATGGTCACCGGCAACGACCCTCGGACCCCCTGGATCTAGCCGATGACCGTAGCCGAGTCATCTTCCAAGATGACGGAACTAGCTGATAGCACACGCTGAGCATGTCGGAGACCTGCCCAGGTAGCCCTCAGCTCGGCACTGGGAACCATGCAGTCAAATATCTGACAGCTTCCCGTTACCACAACCTTAGAGTTTGGGTCTCTAATAACGAAACCTGCTCCACCTTTTGTGCCTCCATCCAGCACCGACCCATCGAAATTGACCTTGAGGAAGCTAGGGGGTGGGGGCTCCCAGGTGAAGAACACCGTACGGGGGTTGCCGAGGCAGAATGAGAAATCCAGATATCCCGAGCTATCAAAAGCCCTTCTAAGAAGGAAGCATAACTAATCTCAGCCGTCTGCACCCGGGCGGTCTCCGCCACGAGCCTTGGGCCTGTTTTTTTTCGAGCTGATAAAAGTCCTATAATAAGGAGTGTGCATGACTGGAGCCATGAAGCTTCTCGGTCACATAGAAAGGCATGAAGATAAAATATCCTAGACTTAATAAATGGTTAGCCCCGAACCATTTAGTCCGAGGCGCACCGAACCGAGCCGACAGGACGACGGTGAACCGGGATCTGGAGTTTTAAGTTTTTTGTTCGACCAAAGGCAGCCTCAGCGTCAGGTCATTGTTTTGCCTAACTGAACTCAAAGAACAAACCTCATCTGAACCAATTTGGAGATCTTGTTTCAATGCCTTGGTTAGGGCGCACAGAATAAAACTTCAGCCCAGGAGCACTGAGCCAGCCTTACATACAAGTTCATATAATGTCTGAAGTAGAAACTAATGCAGAAAATTACTGTAATAACAAAAGTTCCGCCTAGAATAATTTAGACAGCATGCGTTCATAATAAAGTTTCAGCCCAGGAAATAATTAGACAGCACGCATTATGAAGGCAGCTGTCTTAAGTCCCCCGCCTGTAAGAATTATACATAATGAAACAAGTTGGACAGACACTAGTCATCTATTTGTTATCACACTGGAATCTGCACAAATTTGAAAGTGTGATCGATGATCGCAACGGGTAACAAAATTCGTCAAGAAATGGAATCAATCAGACATTTGTTTCAATGCAAAATATGTTCAGAAAAACAATGTCATGTGTTTCCTAAGTCATGAATACAGAAATGCACTGCATCCATAGGCATGAATTCATGAAATAATTCAGCTGCTTGTCCGCCTTAAAAGGGAATGAATGAAAAGAAAGAATAGACTATGGCAGTACTCATATCATCTCTGATGATTGCATTGTAGGACAGTTGCTGTGGATTCTAAACTCAGAGAAGGAAAGCAACAAGAGCATGTAAGACTTGTTCAGGGTTAGCCCACTTCTTGGTTTTTGCTGCAACCGCAGTTTGGGAGTCAGACCGATCGAATGTTATATGTTCTCTGGCGATCGAACGATATTAAACTTAGTAATCAAGGAAGTACATAATGTATTACAGATTGCAGCTCTTGATATTATATGGTGTGTAATGTGGACATATTTTCCCCTCACCTGTGTAGCATTCTTAAGAGGACCCCAGCATTCCACACGATTGTACCTTGTTGATTTGGAATGGAAGTACACCCAGACTTTAGCCTCCATCAACTCTGGGTGCTTGCTGAAGAGTACTGAATCTCCATGTACAACAGCTTTCAGAACCTAGAAACAATTCACCAATTAGCCCAATCATATTGACATCTTGATCTATATCATTGCAGTCTTGGTTAAAAGCTTAAGTTCTGAAGCAAACTTCTTAATGATCATAAACATTGTTGCTTCATCCAGGAACGATGACTATAAAGATTATGCGATGGTGCTGATGACAGAGTGAACTGCTCAAACTTATGTAGAGGAAAGGATGGGTAGCATCTATATTTATTAAAACATGGACTCACCAGTGGTAGCTCCTTAGAGAAGATATGGTACCTGAACCCAGCGGCAAGTTCTTGCAATAGATTGGCTCCACTTACATAGCAATGGACATGCAAAGACATTTCTTCTTTCACTTTCTTCCACTCAGCCACCACGTCGTCTCTTTGCAATGTGGTTTGCCAGCCCCTCAACTGTCATCACATGATTCAAGTTTACATTGCTTGATTGTAGGCTAATCAGCTAAGTGTATCAATTCATGGCGCAATAGGTTCATGTCCAGATCAAACAAAATGCATAGGTGAAATAAATGTTTGTATGAATGTTTCTATACATTCGTGAATGTATTGAAGTAGTCTCTGTAGTATAGTGATGCCATATATAGCAGTATGGCTGATGACCAAACAATTTGGTCAAATAGAGTTTTATTGTTTAAAAAAAAAAAAACACAGAAAAATTGAGTAATCAAACAAGAAAGATGAGGGGAAGACATTATCTTCTTTTTCTTAGTAGGAAAGTTCTGAATTGACCTCATTATATTTGAACCAACACCTACAAGGAATCCAATGTAAAGTATGCTTATCATGTTATCTATGTTTTAATCGAATCGTTGGACACAAAAGTCGACAAAGGCATTCTATATTTTGAGACCATTTTATTAGCTATTTGTGCCAAAAATCATTCAAAACTGAAATACCTACATCTGGACTTTCTCAGGATGCGTCAAGTCACAAAATTGTATCATACATCAAGTAAATGGTTGTTGAGTTTGTAGCAAAGTTAGTGACCAAAAAACAAAATGTTTGCAAATGCCTTTATAGCAGGCCTCATCAACAGTTCATACCTTGTCATTGCTGATGCAGTTGGAGACAGCTAGGGTCAAATTGGCAGTGAAGTCACAGTGTGTGAGAGTGTAAGCTCTGGTGGTGATACACAGAGGCTGCGTGCGCATTTCCTCTCCCATGAAGACCACTTTCAGCTTTGAAGCTTCAAATCTTGTTGGAGGACCCAAAATCCTAGCAGCCTGATCAAGAAAGACGCACATAATACCATAATAATACTTCCCTTTCCTCAAAAATATACCATCATGTATCCCAGATAAAAACCCCAATCTTCAGGAAAGAAAAAAGGTACAAGAGGCTATTCTACTTGAAGATTATATCAATTTTTAAGGAGATTTTGTCTTTTCAGCTCTGTAATCCACGAGTTTTATCAGAAGAAAGATCACAGCAGCGATGAAAAGTAAGGAATTCATTTAGACTGTGAGCCATATACCATCTAAATTGGCCTTGAAACTGGCAAATCACATTGTGTCTCAAGGGGGAGTAAGTGACCTCTCAAGAGAAGCACTTTATGGAAACTTATTCTACCAACTTGAAACATAAAATTTTAGGTAGATCTGCCACAACAAAGCCAACTAACAAAATTAGGTAGATCTGTTATTGGTGCTGCACATGAGAGTGCAAGACACCAAATTAAAGCAGTTAGTCTTCTCATAACTATGGGATGGAACCAGAGTTTTTTTTTTTTCCTGCCATTGTCACAGATCAACAGACGAGTCCTCTGGCACCAATGCCATGGTTGGTTAACTAAGGCTACAAGCGTCTCTGATGAATGGAATGCTAAGCAGTAAAGCAAAATTTCATGTTCATAACCACCGTCTAAGTGCGGAATGCTTGCTATTACATTGATTTGAAAGTCTTCTATGATTGCTATTACATCAAAAGCAGATAAACATCCATCATTCTTGACATCCTAGACATCAAGTTGGTGCGACATTTAATCTGTGATATTTCAGAAGCATTTTCCATTGATTTTTTTTTTTTTTTTTTGAATATAGACCATCAGTGATTTCACTAATCAATGAAACGATTCACCAAGATTCTTAACCACATTGGCACAATGTATTTCTATCATATAACAGAGGTTCACAGCTCTTACAAGATTGATGCCTGAATCCAGTGTTATGACTTGAAAATTTCAAGCCCAAAATTGAAGTCCTGACAGTAATGTTGTCAGCAAACACTTCTTAAAGTAAGTTAAAAAGTTTATCCATGGACTATAAGCCATCTCTGTTTTCTTTTCTAACCCATCTCTCATACTGTAGCCCAAGTTAGCTACCTAAACACATAAGCATTGGCCTCCTGTGAAACAAACACCCCAAAAATCATAATTGCAAGGTAGAATGGAGAGGAGAAAGAGGAGTTTGAGTACCAGAGAACCATAGGAGTCTCTCGTGTCACAGCTCCAGACCATGAGAGGCTTGCCCGGAACTATAGCGGAAGTGGGTCTCCTACCAACCGAGTAGGGGGTATTGGAAGCGAAGGAGATGTTGTTGGTGAAGGTATTCACAGGAGAGGAGCGGGCCATGGAGACATACAAGGAGGAGGAGCGCTTAACATGGCTCTCTTCGATCATCTTTTGTGGCCTTCTCCAGTCCCCATGGCCAACTTTGGTTTTGCTGTAGACGTGGTGCTTCGGCGTGGACTGAAGATATGGCATGGATTTGGATGCTTGTGAGGATGACCCCGTTCTTCTCGCATCTCGCTTTTGTGGCTTGGAATTTCTGACGTTTGTTCAAGGCTCTGGTGTTCGCCGCAATGACGTTGATCTTATGGTTCTGGCAATTATTTTTGTCCCGTCAAGAGCCGCAAGTTCTTGCTTGTTAAAGAGAGGATGATGACTACCTGTTGCCACGTGGTATGATAGTATTGGTCTATCCCAAAATTAGTTGGATAATGTGAGAAAAAAAGTTAGATAAATGTTAACAAGGACCAAGCCTGTGTGTATTTAGTCCTGCAACAGCTATGAACGAGCACATATGAAGTAACCAATGAACTTAAATAAGATTTTTCGGATAGTCTTTTTGAATAAAATTCTAAATTGTAACAAATGATAATCATAGTGCTTGTGATTAGATTTGAATTGATTTGGACTCCTAACCTGATAAGAATGTCCGGACTTAAATAGAAAAAATATGTGAGAATCCATACGAATGTATATTTTAGTCCCGCATTGGCAATGCACTGAGTAGATATTAGGTACTTATACGAAGCTAAAAAAATTTTTGGTGCTTTAACATTTTTTTGTAACTAGATAATTTACACACTTAAATGCCACTTTTGTTTTTTTTGGATCGAAAGTTGAAAGAATGGGGCAGCATTGCCGAATCTTTTCAACTTCGACAATTGCTGTATAATCCATATTTTGAAATGATGATGATGCATATGATAACCATCAAACACTCTTATCACCTCTTCCTAGCAACTTGACTCACATGTATCCTTCAACCATCTTACTGTCCTAAAAGTATTTGATCATAATTAAACCTTTATAAAGATTTTCCCTTCAATGCTGTGCCATACACTTCTTCAATGACGGGCCAACCGCTGCAACTCTTACTCTAATTTTGGGGCTCACAAACTGATCATCCCAAATAATACTACTGATGAGGCCAGACTTCGAAAATTTTACGCATCAAAGTTTTAAAATCAGAGTAGGATAGCGGGCAGCAGATGAAAACACCGCATTATCAAGATTGATTTATAGTTCACTCTGCACCTCTGATATTAAAAAAGAAAAATAAAGTTGATGTGCCTGAGTTGTTTCCTCAAACATGCAAACAAGATCCACATTGCATGAGATAACCACTTTAAGATGAAGTACTTCAGAGAGAAACAAAGTGCAGCAGCAGATGACGTTGCACGTAATGTAGAATTCGTAGATATATCAGATTCCGAGTTGTGTGCTGAATTCTATTACTTGCAATTATAGACAACCTATATCCCATATAGATATGGATATAGTGCGTCAAGGCATTATCTTCCAGTGATTACTATTTTTCGCAGCTTGGAACATCTTATAGATTGGTTTTTACTATCGGCATATTTAGATAGGCCTCTCCATAACTCTTATTCTTATTTTCTTTCTTTCTTATAAACTGGCCATCACGAATTATCCTGATGATGCCAGACTTTGAAAATTTTCCGCATCAAAGTTTTAAAATCAGAGTTGGATAGCAAGCAGCAGATGAGGACACCGAATTATCAAGATTTGTACCAAAAAAAATTTATCAAGATTGATTTATGGTTCACTCCGCACCTCTGATATTAACAAAGAAAATAAAGTTGATGTGCTTGCGTTGTTGCCTCAAACATGCAAACAGGATCCACATTGCATGGGATAGCCACTTTCAGATGAAGTACTTCAGGCCTTTCACTTGAGGTGACAGTAGCTTGGAAGCCGGAATGCCAACCTAAGTAACTTCAGACTCTTGATTTGTTTAAGCCAGAGAAAAAAATAAAACCAGTACAGGTGGCCAGACCAACTCAATTTAGATGGTGGCTACATAATCTAGTGCTGTATGCGTTACTATTTTTAAAAAAAAGGCAAAACTAAAACAAAGTCACACCCCCAAAAAAAGGCTGAGCAGCATCTGCCCATTTACCTACTTCATTAATGAGTCCCATACAAAGGACCTGCCTAGCTAGTAAATTGGCAACTCCAAGCTCGAGTGCATCAAATAATCATCATTCTCCATTAATACACATTACGGCAAAAGAGGTGCAGATGTTTCTTGGACTCTCACAAAATGGCTTTCCTGGGTTTTGAATTGACTATCCTATATGTGCTTATACCTAAACAAGTTGACATGACACAACCCAACACCCGCCAATCCCCCAACCAATAAAAAGGAACAAAATAAATAAATAACATGAGGAGGATACATCTTGTTTGTTCTACAGGTTGGGTATGGATCATTAAAAAAAAGATTCATTCTTTAGATTTAAAAGAAAAAAGTGTTTCTAATTGAAAAAAGGCAAACCCTAAAACCTATACCTCTCAATCCTGCCCCACTACCTTCTGATAATGCACTGTCATTGCCTAAATTAAAGCTCGTCATTTTATGATTGTTGGTGTGAGGACCCGTGCGGGCATGTGTTTAGTCCCACATCGGTTATTCGCTGGGTAGATTTTGGGTACTTATACAGGATCAAGGAGCCCAAATAATACCTTCCGGCTAGCCATTTTGGGTGAGGTCCTGGGTTGTTAAAAATGGTATCAGAGCAGACTCGGCCCATAATATATGTGGATTAGGAGACACTGCAGCACAGATCCATTGGGGCTAACCATGAGCCGATCGTGGTGTTTGTGATTAGATTTGAATGGATTTAAACTTTTAGCCTGACGAGAACGTCAGGGCTTGAACGGGGAAGTATGTGAGGACCCGTGTGGGCGTGTGTTTAGTCCCACATCGGTTATTTGCTGGGTAGATCTTGGGTACTTATACAGGATCAAAAAACTCAAATAATACCTTCCGGCTAGCCATTTTGGGTGAGGTCCTGGATTGTTACAGTTGGCCCTCCTCTCTTCTCCTCTCATTAAAAAACATCTTTCTCTATTATGAAGCAGTTGTTTGCAGTCAAACTATAGGAATTAAACAATTGGAGAAATTAAACGAAAGATAACCTAATTTTAAACAATAATTTATACTCCACTGCTCTTTTGTAGTTAGGTAAGAATCAAAAACTAGAACATACACTACAAATCTTTTGTCAATTAGGGTGGAATAAAAAACTAGAACACTTATCGAATATCCATAAATAAGAAATTTTCTACATGTTATACCCAAAAGCCAAAAGAGGGTCTACAAGACCCTAAGCACAAGTGAACCAAGCACAACAAATATCTTAAAGTGCTTGCAAAAATGCACATGCATAGAAGAACATATTCACTTCTTGGATACTCAAAAATGAGAGCTTTTCAACACATGAAATCTTTCTTGCCTCCAAATTTAAGAGGTCAATTGAAGAAATTTTTGGAAAAAATTTCTTCAATTGAGAGCTTTTCAACATATGAAATCTTTTTGCCACTCTCCTCTCTTTAAATTCATACTTTTAACTTCTTTTATCTTATTTATCTTCTTTCCTCATTTTATTATCTTTCAGTATTTTGAGGATTTCTCAAGGTAGCCTTCAAAATAGCAACAATAAGAGAAGCCATCTCCTATCTAAACTTAAATTGTCAAAGTTTCATTTGGACTCATATTATATAAATCTAAATTTCTTAATTACCCAAACCTCTTCCTTGATCCTGTAGAAACCCTACAATCTTTTAAAATTAATAAGAAATTTAAGAAGCCCTAGAACTCTCTAGTCCTTCCCTAATATGTATCTAAACCTCAAAATTCTATGCATGGATATAAACTCCATGCACTATGCCACTGTTTTCTATTCATTATGCACTCTGGAACCATCATAGGCTTTACTATCAACCAATACAAATCCTATGTTCATTATCCTTAGCCAAGGTTATCAATGACCTTAGCAACTTGATCTTGGCTCAAGCCTAGCTGGAAATAAGAACTAATCAATCTTGATTCTGATGTAATTGAGTCAAGTTTGAAATTGAGCTAGGCTTGAAATTAATTTCAACCCAAACTTGAAACAACTCAGCTTGATCACACTCAACTTGACAAGGATTGGCTTAATAAGGCTTAAAATTATTAATTATATCGTGATAAATATTTGTTACCTTATAATGAAGGAGTAGATCTAATTCAACAGCTGACTTTTGGTTCATTTGGCATATAACTAACCAGTCAATCAAGCTTGAACAAAATTTGGAGTGGTTGAGCTTGATTAAAGACTGAATTAAACTTAAATAGTCAATTAAAGCTAGATATGTGATGGAATTGAAGTGAACTCACAAATGCTGTCAGGCCACAATAAATAGGCTCAAGTTCAACTGAATTTGTAATCAGACTAAAACTAAGGTTAATCAAATAACAAAGGAGCCACGCTGGATCTCAATTACAGCTTGAAATTAATTTCAACCCAAACATGAAACAACTCAGCTTGATCACACTCAACTTGACAAGGATTGGCTTAATAAGGCTTAAAATTATTAATTATATTGTAATAAATATTTGTTACCTTATAATGAAGGAGTAGATCTAATTCAACAGCTGACTTTTGGTTCATTTGTCATATAACCAATCAGTCAATCAAGCTTGAACAAAATTTGGAGTTGTTGAGCTTGATTAAAGACTGAATTGAACTTAAATAGTCAATTAAAGCTAGATATGTGATGGAATTGAAGTGAACTCACAAATGCTATCAGGCCACTAGAAATAGGCTTAAGTTCAACTGAATTTGTAATCAAACTAAAACTAGGGTTAATCAAATAACAAAGGAGCCATGCTTGATCTCAATTACAGCTTGAAATTAATTTCAACCCAAACTTGAAACAACTCAGCTTGATCGCACTCAACTTGACAAGGATTGGCTTAATAAGGCTTAAAATTATTAATTATATCATGATAAATATTTGTTACCTTATAATGAAGGAGTAGATCTAATTCAACAGCTGACTTTTGGTTCATTTGGCATATAACTAACCAGTCAATCAAGCTTGAACAAAATTTGGAGTGGTTGAGCTTGATTAAAGACTGAATTAAACTTAAATAGTCAATTAAAGCTAGATATGTGATGGAATTGAATTAAACTCACAAATGCTATCAGGCCACTATAAATAGGCTCAAGTTCAACTGAATTTGTAATCAGACTAAAACTAGGATTAATCAAATAACAAAAGAGCCACGCTTGATCTCAATTACAGCTTGAAATTAATTTCAACCCAAACTTGAAACAACTCAGCTTGATCACACTCAACTTGACAAGGATTGGCTTAATAAGGCTTAAAATTATTAATTATATTGTAATAAATATTTGTTACCTTATAATGAAGGAGTAAATCTAATTCAATAGCTGACTTTTGGTTCATTTGTCATATAACCAACCAGTCAATCAAGCTTGAACAAAATTTGGAGTTGTTGAGCTTGATTAAAGACTGAATTAAACTTAAATAGTCAATTAAAGCTAGATATGTGATGGAATTGAAGTGAACTCACAAATGCTATCAGGCCATTAGAAATAGGCTTAAGTTCAACTGAATTTGTAATCAAACTAAACCTAGGGTTAATCAAATAACGAAGGAGCCACGCTTGATCTTAATTACAGCTTGAAATTAATTTCAACCCAAACTTGAAACAACTCAGCTTGATCACACTCAACTTGACAAGGATAGGCTTAATAAGGCTTAAAATTATTAATTATATTGTAATAAATATTTGTTACCTTATAATGAAGGAGTAAATCTAATTCAACAGCTGACTTTTGGTTCATTTGTCATATAACCAACCACTCAATCAAGCTTGAACAAAATTTGGAGTTGTTGAGCTTGATTAAAGACTGAATTAAACTTAAATAGTCAATTAAAGCTAGATATGTGATGGAATTGAAGTGAACTCACAAATGCTATCAGGCCATTAGAAATAGGCTTAAGTTCAACTGAATTTGTAATCAGACTAAAACTAGGGTTAATCAAATAACAAAGGAGCCACGCTTGATCTTAATTACAGCTTGAAATTAATTTCAACCCAAACTTGAAACAACTCAGCTTGATCACACTCAACTTGACAAGGATAGGCTTAGTAAGGCTTAAAATTATTAATTATATTGTAATAAATATTTGTTACCTTATAATGAAGGAGTAGATCTAATTCAACAGTTGACTTTTGGTTCATTTGGCATATAACTAACCAGTCAATCAAGCTTGAACAAAATTTGGAGTGGTTGAGCTTGATTAAAGACTGAACTAAACTTAAATAGTCAATTAAAGCTAGATATGTGATGGAATTGAATTGAACTCACAAATGCTATCAGGCCACTATAAATAGGCTCAAGTTCAACTGAATTTGTAATCAGACTAAAACTAGGGTTAATCAAATAACAAAGGAGCCACACTTGATCTCAATTACAGCTTGAAATTAATTTCAACCTAAACTTGAAACAAGTCAGCTTGATCACACTCAACTTGACAAGGATTGGCTTAATAAGGCTTAAAATTATTAATTATATTATAATAAATATTTGTTACCTTATAATGAAGGAGTAGATCTAATTCAACAGCTGACTTTTGGTTCATTTGTCATATAACCAACCAGTCAATCAAGCTTGAACAAGATTTGGAGTTGTTGAGCTTGATTAAAGACTGAATTAAACTTAAATAGTCAATTAAAGCTAGATATGTGATGGAATCGAATTGAACTCATAAATGCTATCAGGCCACTAGAAATAGGCTCAAGTTCAACTGATTTGTAATCAGACTAAAACTAGGGTTAATCAAATAACAAAGGAGCCACGCTTGATCTCAATTACAGCTTGAAATTAATTCAACCCAAACTTGAAACAACTAAGCTTGATCACACTCAACTTGACAAGGATTGGCTTAATAAGGCTTAAAATTATTAAATATATTGTAATAAATATTTGTTACCTTATAATAAAGGAGTATATCTAATTCAACCGCTGACTTTTGGTTCATTTGGCATATAACCAACCAGTCAATCAAGCTTGAACAAAATTTGGAGTTGTTGAGCTTAATTAAAGACTGAATTAAACTTAAATAGTCAATTAAAGTTAGATCTGTGATTGAATTGAATTGAACTCACAAATGCTATCAGGCCACGAGAAATAGGCTCAAGTTCAACTGATTTGTAATCAGACTAAAACTAGGGTTAATCAAATAACAAAGGAGCCACGTTTGATCTCGATTTTAGCTAAAAATTAATTTCAAGCCAAACTTGGCCAGACCACTCCCGACCTTTTGATCGGATTGTATTACCTCTTGCCTTCTTAGCAAGTGGCATGGATTTGATTCCTTGAGGTGTCATTGTCTTGTTTTGGCCTCCACTAGCTCTGTGTCCTTGATTTGATTCCTTGGGTTCAGTCTGTCTTCATCCTGGGCTTCGGACTAGGTAAGAAGGGATGGTGTAAGGTAGCAAGCGGACTTAAAAGCTCCTCCTTGGGAGGTGGGGGGTTCTCAGAGAACTTGGGTAGCCAGAAGCTTAATAAAGCTCGACTCAATTACACATTTATCCTTAGCTACCAATCCTAGAAATTTTAGATGACTATGCTTATTCTTTTTCTTCCATAGTTTGCAACCCCACCATAATATACCCAAAAGTGGGATGGCAAACTTGTAGAGCCTTTAAAATCCTAAAGATTTGGTGAGACTTGAAAAGGTTGGATTAAAAAAAAAATGTACAGGTTTTAATTTGAGCCATCCAGGTAGACTGCGCATAAACTCAGTCACCACTAGGCAACAGAAGTTGGCGTTTGAATTGTTCTTTGGCACATTCAATTCATTCGATGTCTCCACAAAACTATCACTGCAGCAGAATAACGACTTCCTGAAGGAAGAGAGTAATATAATCCCATTCCCAAGCAAATTCTACCGTCATAAGCATATCGACTACAATTTTGAAGGACTTCCAAGGGGTTTTCATGTTACCTTCAAGACGCATGGGATTAAAACAGAGACCGATATATCCGAGCATGATCAAATTTGTCGATGGTACCGACAACATTGCTCATTTTCTTGTGAAACAACGTCATGTTCTCGTTCATAAAATAAATCACTAATGTCTTATTAATATAAGAACAATGCTCTAGCACCGAAGCCTAACAAAATAGATATGCTAAGATGAATAGCCACCATTTAAAAAAAAAAAAATGATTGAACATGGGGTACAAAGAAAAAGATCCTTAATTAGTCACCTAGAAAGGCATCAATCACTTGTGATATTCCTGCCGAGTGCAATGAAAGCCAGTAAGATCCAGCAGCAGGACCTAGCAGTCTGAAGTATGTGCAAAGATGAAGCAATCAACAATAATTCTCAAGTTGAACACAGGAACAATGTATAGTTTATTATCTAAAGAAATGCCTCCACTCTCATGGGTGCAGATATCTCGTGCCCTCACTTGACTGTAATCCAAACTAGATTCTTGATGATGGACAATGTTCGCATTGACACTATCTATAGTTGCATTCAGGTACCATTATAACATTAGATCTTCCAGTCTCTACGAATGGAGGAAATTTTCATTAATTCGAGAATATATGATTCTACAATTGACTTGTAATTTGTGCAGACATTTTTTTCCCTTCTTGAATGCAAGATGAAGCATACAACAAAAATTTTACATCAATATATGAGAACAGCAAAAATTACCTAACTAAGACATCGATGACGCCCTTGCCTCTTGCTCTTTTGGCCGCCATATTGTCTTTTGAACACACAGCAATCCCTCATGGTCCTTTGAGTAGGTCATCCGGATCTCCCAGTGCAGAGATTTTGCCATGTTCTCTATTTCATTGATTGTCTCCGCATTGTCTCTTACAATCAGCTTCCCTTCTGGTCTCAGTATCCGATCCACCTCGGCAATCACTGGCGGTAATTCGCACCTAGAAGGGTAGCTCAGAGCGTCAACATATAGCAAAATTAATGAGTAGAAAGGAAGTAACAAATGCATTTCTGAGATGTGATACTTCAATGTGGCTAAAGTGCATAAAATGTGACAAAATGCTGATATAAGAGCGCAGAAGTGTCATTTATATCTAATATTACTTGGGAGTGTTAAGAAAGGAAGATATAATATTAAGAGAACATTTCTCACTGACTTCAGCAGAATGATGATCATACATCCCGCTAGAACTTTAACCATCTCCTAGAAAGGTCGAAAGGCTTGGGTAAAAGAGCTGCTCTTGGGATGGGAAATATCGTTCCCAAAGTAATAAGACATCAACCACTAGGAGATGTTCCAATCAAAATCAGGTTCAGTTTAAATAATAATAATAATAATAATGCAGGCAAAGGATTGGAGCAAGTTCATGTAAGAAAGATTGCTGGACGTTAATTGCAAGCCAAAGGATTCAGTAACTGGCAGGATATGATCCTGCTTTGTTGCAATTAAGTGAATAATAAAATTATAATGCTGACCTCTTTTTGAGCTTTGAGAATAGATGGTCTGCGTGGAGAAGATCATATGTTCTTGGGTAGGTGCTGAATGATTCACACCAATCATGATACATTCCGAACAGTCCCCGCTCATAAATAATGGGAAGTGTGTCAGCTGAGTCGATTGAGACGATATTCATGACCCACACTTTCATGTCTCGCAAAGCTGCAGCAAAACTGCAAAAACAAGCATAAAGTAAATTCAAAACTGAAAGCAGGAGGAGGAAGTCTAGAAAAGGTGATCTGCTTATCCCTCAAATCAGAAATCAACAAGATTAGATCAGTAGATTATAAGGTAGATTATAAAACAGACAACTGAACCTTCACATTCCACTATACATAATCAGGAAGACAAATTATAACTAAATTTCATGATTCGAAAATGTTCTAAAACTAGTCTGTCATGTAAAACATCAGCTCTTCATCAACATGCTGCCAAATTCCTGATCATGCTCAATGGCACGTATGAAGAACCTACCTTTGCACTATGCAGCCTCAAAAATAGCAAGACACAATATGCGATCATTGTCATATCATCAGCAAGAAGAACTGAACCAACTAAACATTTTTTTAGTAATATCAGGTCAATGGACCCTCTTCAACAACATGCATACACACAAATAATGCAGACAGTTCATCAATATGCAATTACTCAAGAAACCATTGGCACCCTCAGCTATGCCAAGCATGATTTTGCATCAGTCCTACAACCATGATGTTTAAAGTAAAGAATAGAGGGACTAAGCAAAATTTAAGTTGCATATCACAAGCTAAAATTCTAGACTAGAAACAGGGATTTGACCTCTTGTGGCCTCTCATGTACAAAAATGAGAAACTATCAATCGGTTTCACATTTAACTTTGAACTTGGAAAGAATTGAGTTGGAAAACAATAATTAAACTGCAAAAAAAAATCCGTCCCTCTTGTCATAATATACATGTTGATACAAAATTTGTATATAAATAAAACTGAAATCAAAACCCACAAAAGAACACCCCCCCCCCCCCCCCCAACCGCCACCCGAAAAAAGAGGATCTAATAGTCCAACACCTGAAAGAAGCATGGTATCTACTTACCCTCCGTATACAGATCTCATATCCATGACATTTCTGACATGAGACCAGTTGATTCCAATTCCATTCACATATGACTTGCTTACAACACGTTTCCAGTGCTCATAGTCTGCTTCAAAGTCCTTGGGGGCAGGTTTACCATAAACCCCAACCTGAGAACTATTTAGCCAATAAGGTGCCTTCTCCAGCCTTAATGGCCACTGCTCTGGCCACTGTGACCCACGCACATTAGGATCTACGGGCAATTTATGCATGCAAGCTTGCAAGGGGACGTTCCTACACAAAAAATGAAAATAAATCACCAAGGCACCAAACCTAATACATGATAACAAAACAACCAAACAAATATATAGACTGCACTGTTAGGAATTAGCATACCAGGCTGCATCTGGATCATCAGATTCTTGACAGAGTGGAGGGTTGTTTTCCATTCTTTTCTTGTAGCATTTATTGTCAGAAGGTTTTCTGAAGATTGCTAATCCCACGCGGTTAAAGGTATCCTTTGTTTTAGTTACCATTTTCCAGCACATGGACTTCGTCAGTGCAGACATGGCTGACATCAAAATCCACACAATATATAGGTGAGAACTTCCTAGAGGTACCTGGCCCAGAGTTATTTTAGAAGTAGTATTCTTATCTTTACAACCTTTCCTAGATAAGCTCTACATGCTCAAGATGAAGTAGCAAAATAAAGATGTATGGTGAAATCAATAGTCTTGATTCTTCCTTCTGTGTTTTATGTAGACAAGGTAAAACATTAACTCATAATGACTGTATGCTAAAGCCTTAGTTGCCAGAATAAGTAGCCGGGGCAGAGGCAGGTATCAGAGTGGATGCAGCGAAGAGACTAATTTAAAAACACTTCACATAACGAGGTGCTTAGGAAGAAGGTAAGCACTGAAGGAGTTGTAGCAGTAAAAATTCTAGATTATGATTCTTGTACCACTTAATACTACCATCATGAATGTCATAATGCAATTCAGTGCAACAGATCACAGGAGCATTTAGTGAAAAAAGTTTCAGCACTAAGAAGGCAGTTTTTACTTCATTTCCAGTCATCTGTATTTATTGTACCTAAACCTAGAAGTGAGTCATCCATCTAAAACCAAAATAGGTTGACTTGACTCTAGTTTACGTTAAACAACATTAAAATAGCTCGACTTTTGAGTTTATTTTCGAGAATAAATTTATTGACACTTTACTTCCTAAAAAATTTCCATGATAGTTTATAATGCATTTTGAAGTTTCTAGTACAAATTTTTTTCCCCACATCTATTTCAATCATACAAACAAACACAAATAAATTTTACCTTTCCAGATCTCAGCATCTTCTGGAAGCTTTTGATAAACTGGAGTAGCAGACCACACGAAGTACCCACCAGGACGCAGCAGCCGATTTAACTCCAGCAAAAGCTTACCACCTAAAAGCTACCACATCTAAGATCCCAAACCAGTCTAAGAGCAAATAAATAAAAGGTCTAACATTAAGTACCTTCAATGTGCCACGGTACTCGGCAGCGGGCACAGTGGACAACATCAAAGACCCTGCTGGGGTAGGGAAGTCTCTTGGTGCCCATGACTGCTAATACAGCTGGGATTCCCCGCTCAAGAGCAAATTGCACTTGAGCTTCATGCTCATCTTTGGGTGCAAATGACATGGTAAGCACATCTCTATCAAAGAGATAGCCTCCAAAACTAGCCACACCACAGCCAACATCCAAAACAACACGACTTCTTTTTCCCCATGCAATATCAGGCATTGACTGCAAAAATAAGATCAAAACATACACATCATGCACAAGGAAAAAAATAAAAAATAAAAAATAAAAATCATCAATCATCAATCATCTAAATAAGAAAATCTACAGATACTTTGCCTGAGTGAAAATTTTAATGGAGCACACATAAATAGGAATACATGCCATAACTGCAAGAATGTTTTATGCACCCTATAAATTCTGTCTTAGTCATTGCAAATAGTACCTAAGCTAGCAACGACGAAAGATAAACAGATAAATAGAAATTCTACAGAAAACACCTTGCACAATAAAGATATTAGTGATACAAACATGCAAACTCTCATGACTAAACACAGCATATGCAGATATTGTGAACAGCAGCCATGGCAATTGGGAGTTCTTTCTATCAAATGCACTAATAGGAACCTGAGCAATAAAGGTTGTGTCATACAAGAACCAATACAAGCAGTAATATTATCCATCCAGAGACAGGACAAGAAATTTCAGGCACTCAGAAGGCATGAAAACAGGATCTTACATGTTGAGAAATGGAAAATAACAGGGAGATTAAAAAAAGGCAGCTACCTATATTAGAGGGTAGAAAACAACCTGTTGAATGACATCAATGTAGTGGAGTGCACCATGCTTAAACTGTGTTCCACCCCCTGGAAAAGTGAGGTATTCTCCTGAAACTTTCACCCAATTTTGATGTCCCTTAAACACTGCAAGCTTGGTATGTGGGGCATTAGAGTACCATATCTGCAGTTTAGTCATAAAACTAAATTAACAAGCTTGACTAAAGGAAGGAGTAGTTGAGCATTAAAAGGAAAACTGAATGGCAAAATAAAAACCTTTTCCCTGCTCTTGGGCCAGTCAACTGGTCGCTTGTATCCATTTGGAAGAGGAACAAGGCAGGTTGGCGCCTCTTCAGGGCAATGCCTCTCTCGATGTTCATAGTGTTTGGTACTACGAAGTTTCCTGATAGCTTCCTCATTGTCAAGACAAGGAATATAATCTGCTCCAGCAGTGACATTACAAAGCCTCCAATTGTAACCCACAGTTTGGCCCCTTGATGAGGCAGACGCTTGGACCTCCTTCTCATTCTTTGATTCTACAGCTTGTGTGGACCATGCCCCATTCTGGGTATTGGTCTCATTTAAAAGCTCTGACTGGGCCCCAGATGGAAAGACCTCATTTGAGCCCTGATCCTGATTCCCAGCATTATTGTCATCAGATTTTTGTCCTGTCTCCTTGCCTTCATTTTGCTCCACCTTCTGCTCTATCTGACCTTTATCCTTCTCATCCTGTGTTTTATTACCATCAGAATTCTCCTCTTCTTCAGATTTCTTTTCACTATTGATTCCTTGTTGTTCATTATTTTCAGCTTCCTTGGAATTCGGTTCTGAGTTATTATCTTGCTCATCTGACTTTTGTTCCATGTTCTTGCCTTCCCCATCTGCAAGAGTGCCTGTGTTTGCCTCCAAATTTGCATCTCCACCCTCCCGAACTTTTTCTTTGTCTGCCTTACCGTTTCCATCCCTATAAGTCACAGATTTAGTTGTGTCCTCTGACTCATCTTTGGTATCCTCATTGCCCTTCACAGGATTCTCCTCTGGGGTCTTCTGCACTGACTTCTCCAAATCTTCAGCTATGTCGCCTGAGTTATCCTTAGAATCAGTTTCTGAAACTTGCCCCTTAGCGTTAGATTTGGAACTCGGTGGAGACATCCCCAGAGGAGTTACAGTTGAAGATGTCATCATCCATATGCCAACTAAACAAAGAGCAACAAATACAACAATGGTTGTTGTTGAACGGAAGGATGACGATGTCCTCCTAGAATCAGCCCGCGAGCCTTTCCCAAGTGCCATTTTATCACAAGCAAATCCCTCTCAAATAGTTTATCTGGGGATAAAAAAAGGTGCAAGAAAAATAATGTTTAAAATATCAATCAATTTCCTGATACTCTTTCTTAAAAGAGAGTAATAGAAAACACTAATTTCCAGCAGATCTGAAATGTGAAAAAAGATAAACGAAACTCCATGCATATCTGTAATGAAACTTTATAGATCTACTAAGATACCAAAATAGTTGGACTACCAAGCGACTGAAACCAAATGGTTAATTTTCTCCAAAAAAATCATCGTTTAAGGACTCTGAGCCTATCAGTGCTGGCGGTAAACACTAGTTTCAATGGGGCAAATCAGCTGGATCAGACTTCAGAACATTCTAAATTTATCAGGAAGAAAACACCAATTACCAGTTTCGTAAAACAAGCCTAATAGTGTGACACCTACTACACCTATCAATTCATGAGCTTCAATAGTTCTCAGATGCCCAGCAGTCGTTAAGAAACAAACACTTGACAACAACGTTTGAACAAGATAAGCTGCAAACACTATCGGAAACCAAGCATTAAACAAAATACAAAGAAGGTGACAAACTACCGAGTAAACTGATGGTGATGGTCCAAAACATTCAAAACTTTCCAGGTGAGGCGCAAATAAACTGCAATTTTTAACAAAAAACCTTACTTCATCAAAGTGAAACAAGCGCCAATAAAAAGAAGAAAAAAGAGTAACTTCGTGCCATTTCAACTGATTTTAAGCTTTTCCTTTAGAAAAAAAAAACAAATCGCAGAGCAAATTATATATTTGAGCACTTCAAGACATGCATTAATTTCGCATCAAAGAGTAACACCAGACAAAGACTTTCAGGAAAATACCATCACAAAGAGAGAAACTACACAACGTCTCAGCTTAATTTATTTTCTCAAAATCTGAAGCAAGAATGACTCGATCAAAACCAGATCCAACTCAAGACAACAAGAACTTATATCAGCGACCATGAAAGTTTCTAAGAAGAAGAAAAAAAAAAGACCCCATTGCTACTTCTAAAGATACATACCAAAAATCACAAACAAAAACACCAAAAAATTCGCAAAAAATAAAATACACCAATTCACACAGAAACAAGCATCAACGCGTAGATCGAATAGATCCGAAGCACAGAACGCCAATCCTTACCTCCCTGCAGATGAAAAACCCTTCGTATCTGAAACGAGGAGAAGAACGCAAGCGAGAGCTTCCAGGGTTTCTTCTCCCCTCGCCCCGCCCCGCTTGGAAGCAAAGAACCCGACTATCAAGGGTTCGTATTCGAGGGTCGAGTCGATTAAGCCCGTACTATTTTTTTAATTTTTTTTAATACCAGGAAAATAATAAATATTTAGGACCAGAACAGATCCCGCGAGGGAAAGTGAGAGTGACAGCCGGTGGAAGCGAGACGGCCAGTTTGTATTCGATAGGTTGTTCCTTCGGACCACTTTTAGTTGACAAGAAAGCGACGACGTCAGAGTCCATGAAAGAGGTTGCTTTGAATTTTATGATGGCTACTATTTAGGTTAAAAGGGTGTGAGGGTACATGAGAAGCAAATCCGTTCGCGGCGCCGGTGAGCGCGGACAGCCCACGGTAAGGACTAAGGAATTATGCATTAGAGGCCCACGTGACAGGCCGGCGTTAATTTTGGACTGACGAGACTGCCCTTCTCGTGTCTCGTTCATTACTTGCTTGCATCTGAATTAGTTGAATTAATTCAACCGAATTCATCATTATTTGACGGTCCCGCTTATCACGGCTGCATCCTTCCCAGGAAAAAAAAAATCACCCTCCTTCACGCCTGTCGACCGTTGGATCGTCCGCTGCATAGATCGCAAGCAATACGGACCATCATGCATCCGTCGGCGCAGATCTCACAGTCAAATGGGGATGATCTAACGGTCGACCGGTGCGAAGGAAGGTGTATCCTTCTTTCGCGCAAGGATACAACCGACTCCTTGGAAAGTTGACGTTTTAATTACAATCCTGGTATGCATCCTTCCGAGTCATCATAACCAAGGGGTAAATACAAATTACTATATCTCAGAGGGTTACATACATATATGCGTACAAACTCTATATAGAATAAATAATATAGGTTGATATATGACCATGCTAGCAATGAAAAATATTATGAGTGTTATACTTGTTTTGGTGCTTTCATGACTGCTACAAGGCCTACCGCTGTGGATTTTTCATCTTTGCACACTGAAGTTAATAGAAGGCTTGATGGATGGAAATTAAATGGAGAATGCTTTCTCAAGTTGGGAGACCGACTTTGCTGCATACTGTTTCAGCCTCCATGCCTATCTACCAACTTTCTCTCCATTTGTTTTGTGCCCATCAAGGTGGTTGATAACATAGAAAGTAACATGAAATCATTCTTGTGGGCTCATGAAATTGGTTGTAGAGGTTTGCACTTGCCGTCCTGGGACGTTGTTTGTAGACCGAAAAAAAATGAAGGTTTGTATAAAGCGTCGGCAAAAAAGCGTCGGTGAAAACTAATTTTGCTGTAATGCTTGGTCGAGGTTGCTATAGAAGGTGGAACTTCATAAGTAGAGGCATGTTAAATCATGGGGGTAGACTGTGGTGTGCGTAATGCCAAGTTGCAAAGGATACGTGGACTCTGCTCTCAGCCAGAATAGGACTTGCAATTTATCATAACTCGGTGCAATCCTTGCTATCTAAATATTAAAGTGTCAACCATATATGGTCCAAGAAGCTGTTTTTGAAGTTATGCTTGTCTGAAGAACAGCGTTTCATTTTTTAAATCCAAGGTTGGTGGTTATCTTAAACTACTAAGTTCCTTGCACAAGTACGAATTATTTTTCTTATTCCTTATCGCATGGCACCTACTTCTCACAATAAGTGAGATTGACCCAAAAGAAACCAATAGGACTTGGAATATTTTACATGCAAGAAAGTGGCTTTTTTTTTATATTGATCCTCAAGCAATCATGCAGGAGACAACGTTCATTGTTTTTATTTTGTTCCACAACTGTTCATATTATACGAAGACATATTCATGAGAAGGAGACATGATGTATAAGCGAAATGTACTTGAAGATTACATTAAACTTAACGGTTAGCATCTGTTCAAAGAAGGGAGAAAATGGCCTTGACCATTGACAAACAAAATGGCTGCCAACACACAGTCTACAATTTCAGGTACTTCAATCAAAAATGCAAAAATTGTAATCCAGCATGACCAATTGAACAACAGAGAAAGTGCTCGCTCTAATGTTTAAATAAAGAGAAAAATAACAACATATATGTGCATAACATGAAAAAGTTACAAACTGTCGACAAGCTAAAAGCAATTACAACCCAAACAGCATTCAAAGCCTAACGAAAACTAGATTAACATGAGGAAAAAGGGAGTCCAACACACCAGATTTCCTTCAGACACACCAGCACTGATGCCCCTTAAATTGGTATAGACCTGTCACAGTGGGTCATGTGAGGCCCTCTGCATTTATGATTAGGGGTGTTCATGAAGAAAGGAGTTCTGATAATGTGAGCACATGGTAGTACTAATGATTTTACTTCAAAAATAAGATTATTTAGACCTCTCAGAATTATATTTTCGTTCTAGACTTGCATCTTTCCATAAGTGAAATTCCTGATATCTTCATTTTTTAATAAATCCTGGGTGATCTTTGATCTCCTGTTTCATCAAAAAAAAAAGAAATTCTTGAGCTGCATGTCAGTTTGCTTTGTCCATCTGGAGCCTAAATGTACTTCTAAAAATCAAATGTTTTCTCTGATTATGTTGGAAGAAGAAATTAAACACCAGGAACATTCTTGAAAAGAAGATTCAGAAGACTGCTGGAGGTTGTGTTTTATGTCATCATGCTTAGGATTTGTTTTCTACTTACCCATTTTTCTCTACTATTTGGAAAAGGATTTGTTGTTCCCTTGGAGTGCTTCATCCCTAAACATCCTTTGAATACATATATATGGATTGGAGATTCAGAAACTTCCCTAAAACTTTCCAGCTTATTATTCCTTTGCTGTTTTTGGCCATGATTTGGGCTTGTTGGAAGGAGAGAAATGCATGAATCTTTCTCAACAAACAATGCCAGTTAACAATACTCTACGATTTCATTGATAAAACTCATATTTCGTATTACTAGAACAATAATCATATAAGTGCTTTATAAAGGGCAGAGTTCTGATTGCATATATATGAGTGAAAACAAACAACGTTTGATTGCATAATCTGATAAAAATTAATGATAAAAATGAATTTAAAGATCCGATTATAAAATCATGAAACAATAGAAACTAGAACAAAATTTCTAAACAATCCGATTATAAAATGAAAAGAAAATCCAAAAAATTTCGAATTTAAAGATCGAAGTAAGAGAAGAAGATCCCAAACTTGGCCTTGTCCTTGTCCTTGCCGGCTCTAAAATTCAAATGCCATGTGAGTGCAGAGTAAGAAGTTTAGGAGGAGGAGGAGAATGGGAGGAGGAAGTTGGCCAAGGAGAGGAGGCCAACGGAGAGGGGGGAGGAGGAGAAGGAGATGCGGTGGAGGAGAGCAATTCGGGGTCGGTCGGCGGAGGAGAAGAGCTGAGATTGGTGAAAAGGGCTAAGAAGGGGGTTGGTCAGCATGGTTAGAAATTTGGGGCTGATGAAGGGGGTTGGATTTTGTTTGGGCGGAGGAACGGAGTCCGACGATGTTATAAGAGTCGTCGGATTTTGGCTTCCACCAACACTTATAAGCGTCGGTGATTAACCCTTCCGACACTTATAAGCATCGGTAATGGATGGATTACGGCGATGCTAAGCAAAGCATCGACAGAACCAAATTATTTTCGTCACTTTTTAAAAAGCGTTGGATTTTTTGTCGCAGAAAAAAAATTACCGACGCTTCTATCTGGCATCAGCAATATAGAGTCGGCAATTATGATTTTTTGTTATAGTGAAAGGACAATTATAGGGAAGCCTACTTATGTACCTAGTGAAACAACTTCACGAGAGCTTTTGGTTGGCGATCAAAATTGGAATCGGAATGGATTAGAATGAGAATTAGAATAACCATATTTTTCAATATGTTTGGTTCGTGACTATAATTAGAATCGGAATGGGATTTGAATACTAGAAGAGAGTTGGAAATAGATTCTAAAGGATTGAGGCATTATTTTCATTCTCCTCTGGAATCAGAATAGGAATGTGACTCCCCCAAGCCAAACAGCTGGAATGGGGGTCACTCATTTTCATTCCTATTTCAAGACTCAACTCTTTCCAACCAAACATGCCCCAAGTGCATATTCTGATGCTATTGTTGCTGTCTGAAGATAAAGGCCAAGTGAGATGTTATTGTGGTTCAATCCTCAAAAGTCATTATATGGCAGTTTCACAAGAAATTGTAGAGCTGCCCAATAACCCAACAGAAAATGTGGTGCCCACGGAGAATCCAACAACTAAATGGGATATTGAAGGTGCAGGAATTTTAGTTGCTAATAGCCTGCTCACAGTTACCCTTGCATGGTCACTTGCTCCTCATATTGGAAAGGTATGTGATCAGTTGGTGCCATTTCAAGTTTTTTCAATTGATAATGGTGGCTGGAATTTCTGTTATTTGCATTGTCACAGTTTTCCAGGGAATGATCAAATCACTGTTCAACTTTTTGTGGCCATTCAGAATCCTTCCATGTATCAAATATTCATTTCATCTTAATTTTTTATCTTTCCATATTACCTGATGGATAGTCATATACATGCATAATCTGCATACATCTAATAATTTTACGTGGCAAGCATGGCTGTCTGGTGCATAATAAGTTTTAGGCAGCCATCGATCAAATAATAGCTCATATTTGTTTGGCTAATAGATTGTGCTCCTTCACATACAAATTTCTCACTGGCATGCAGAAAACCGTAAGAACTGGTATTCTTATTCTTCTAGGAGGTATATGTGCATTGACAGGTTTGATCTTCCTTTGATTTGTAAGTAAAACCCTCTCGTTTTATCTCTAGAATCTCTAATCTTTTTATTAAAAAAGGAAATTTTGACTTGTGATTTATGTTTTATTTGGGCCCAACATATCTCATATGCTTTCTTTTGCTCTAGTCTATAATTCACATTTTATATATTAAGACAGTTTTGCATTAAAGATCAACTTTTGTGGAATCTTATGACAGATCAAGGCAGCAAGTTCGTGCTATACGAATCTACAGCTTGCAAGGCGAAGTTTTGTGGATATCTATTTATGCCTCTTTGGGAGAGATCTTCCTATGTTTGTGCTAGATCTTTTCTATAAAGTATGCTCTTACAAAACCAACTAATAAAATAATCAACAGAGACAAGATAGAGGTCCCTCAGACAATAGGTTTCATGGTGTCTTACTTCAATAGCATGTTAGAGGGGTATAAAGCCATATTAGTTCATAGAGCATTAATGTAGAATTATACAGTAACACAGTTTTGCCATCACAACAGTGTAACCATACAATAAATGCCCATCCAGCCTCATTTTATTTGGTGAATGTAGGAAGACAAGAATTAGAACAGAAGCTGGAACAAGAAGGGAGAAGCATAACATATGAGATTACAATTTAGGATTGCCTAATTTGTGTGGACAAGAACAGGGGACAATTTGTGTAAAGCCCAGCCCCTGAAAACCCAAACTAGGCCTAATACATTGACTAGCATGGAACGGTCCAAAGGCCTGTTGCCGTTGCAAGTTCCAAACAAGGCTGCTCGAACACGAGGAGGAGGACTTCTCCTCGACCTTAGACTCTCCCCAACTCCCTTTCAAGCACCACATCATCGACCACTGCCGCCTCCTTCCTCTCTGTTTTTTCTCTTGATAACCAATGTAGTACAGTGAGGCTGTGGAAATTTGTCATAGGAGACGAGGTGAGAGATTCCAATACCTCTCTATTCTTCTTCCTTTCGCTCGGACACCTTCTTTATAGGTGAGGGGGGGCACTTCGATCGACTTTTCTTCTCCCGCTCCTTCCCGGTCGAGGGGAGAGCTCATCGCAACACGAGAACACACTATAGATAGCTGCATGCGCGAGTTATGACAAGCGAACTATTCCCCTTCCCTTTCAAACCATCATCTGCCAAATCACAACATGAAGTCTCTAGATTTTGACTGCAACCCCCCTCCCCTGTTTCATGGATTATCGGCCTTGTGTTTTTTCTTTTCGGCCGTCTCTACTGGCATTCATCGTCAAGGCCCTCAACCACTAGCCTGCGCCGGAGCTCTAGCCACTAGCAAGCGGGTTGGGACCGAAAATGATTGAGCAAAAAAAGCCCCAATTTGGCCCCATTTTCTCTTTTGTTCGCCAGCCTCCATCGTCGGTTGTTCCCTGCTCGACCACCGTCAGACGATTAGTTGCACCACCACATCTCATAGACTTCCGTCATCCCTCCTTTCTCCTCTTCCTCTTCTTCTTCTCAGGGAATGACAAGAGGAGATCTTCCTCCTCCTCTATGTTGAAAAAAAAAATCTATATATTTTTATCTCTCTCCACTTAGTCTCGACTACCTTTATGGATTCCTAGTCAACCGATCCTAGATCGGCTTAGTGGCCACACCGCATATTAGCCTCCAGTAACCTCGGCCTCTCCTTTCTATTCTAAGAGAGGCCAAGTGTAGTAGCCTAGCTCCTTAGACTTGTGGGCCAGCCTGAAGAGACCTAGGCCCATTAATACATGCATGCCATGCATGTGTAGGCAGAGAAGAAGACTTCGGTTTGGAGTCTTCTTCTCTCTCCACTGCAGTGGACTCCGGGAGTCCTAAGGAAGCTCAAAAACTGGCTTAAAAATCTTAGGATCTCGTATATAAAGGGTCTTTTCCTCTTATGAATTCTATCATCAATTTCTCGAGGGATCACCGCCAGTTTCAAAGCTTTTCTCTTTGGAAGTTCTCTTTAGATCTTCGCCAAAAATGTTGCCAAAGCACTTCGTCAGACCAAGGTAAGTGATCTATATCTTCTTCTCCTTCCTTTTCTAGTGTTTTAGTAGTGTTTCAACCCCGATTTGAGCTGGCTAATTGCTTGGATTCAAAACAGGTGTGCTTTGTTTCGATTGTTTCATCTTCTTATTCACCGCCGCTAGCTGCTGGAATAAGCCTAGCTTTTCCGCCTCCCAAGACCTCTTAGATCGTGTGGCCATCAGTCAGAGAGATCGGTCATGATTTAGGCTGAGTTATCCATATTTCATCTTGATTTTCCTCTCTTCTTTTCTTCACTAGCAGACCACCGTCGCTAGTGATGCTTTTGACAAAGGGCTCACCCTTGGCCACCGCCACTAGTGCCGGCTGCCTTAGCCGCACCACCCCCTGATCCAAGAAAAAGAGGGAGAGATGGGCTCTCCCTTATTTGAGAAAGAAGAAAAGAGCCTCTCTTCTCCCTCTCTCTTTTCTCTTGTGGTTTTCTCTTCTTCTTTTTCTCTCTCTTTGCACGGATTTATGTACCCCAGCAGGAAGATCCCAGATATTCTTATTGTGGATCTAGGTTGACCCTAGTAGAGAGTCTTGGACCAATATTATTGAAACCACCCATCATGCTAGTTTTCACTCTGTCATTCATCAACCCTCTATGGATCTCCACCATCAACAACGTAACATGTTACCCATGCTGTATTTGATACCTATTGCTTGATCTAATAATTTGAAAAATACTATTTTGACACATTTGGGTAATTGGGCATTACTGGACTCTATCATCATTAGTCCTCCTTATGTTATCCCTACCATGATCTGATTCTTGTTTCATGAGTTGACTGGTTTTATTGGCTAGAGCGGACCAATTTAGATTATCGGGTGCTGCTATCTAATCGACCTTGTCCTTTCTTTACCACCGACTGCTGTCAGCTGCCATTGAACCCATAATTGATAACTTCTAATCTATTTTTTTTTAATTGGATATATATATTTTTTAATCAGATAGATTGAATTACTTTATGCTGACTGATTCGAACAATTGGACGTTATCATCTAGCAGCCTCGTACTTGTTTCTATACATAGTTGGCTCTGCTTTTGTATGGGAGCTACAGTCATCCGAATAGTAAGAAGCCCAATAAGATTCTACACTCTAGTTTTTTAAATTGAGGTAAGGAGGTAAGGCTGACCTTTTATTTATTTTAGTTTTTAATTAAAGAAGAATAGAGAATATAGGTAATTCAAATATTAGAACTCTCAAATTAGGTAATTACTGAATAATTGATTCATAAATATTGTTGGTGGTTGATTGAGGGATAAGTTGGTTTTATATTATATTAAATTGACTGGACATGTTAGGTATGGATTGTAGCATTGTAGCTGCATTGGATTTCGATAAAGGTAAGAGTATATGTACTTGATCACCAAAATTATTAACATATTTGTTGAATTTATACCATTGGTTTTTATCATGAGATTTACATCGATAGATTTGGTTAGCATGTGATGATATATTTTATATGATTTCTAGTATGAACATACTTGTATAATTATTATATGTATCAAATATTGATAAAATGATTATATGAATATTGTTACATTGTATAAATAAAAAGTGATTCGACAAGAATAACATGCAAATCCAGTAGATAAAATATGGTTTGAACTAATCTCGTCATGGAATAGCCTCCACGAGCTTATGCATGTAATAGCTTCCACGAGTTTATGCATGAGATAGCTTCCTTGGGCTTATGCGTGGATAGCCTCTATGGGCTTACGCATCGGATAGCGTCTAGAGCTTATGCATGGGATAGCCTCCACGGGCTTATGTGTGAGATACCCTCTACAAACTTATGTGTGGATAGCCTCATGGGCTTACGTGTGGAATTTTGTCATGATGTTGGTTAGTCCAAAGCTGGAAAGATAGTTGTTATAGAACTTGGAATTGAGATAATGTGTTGATAAAACATATGGAACCAATAATGAATAAAATATTTTACTTGTTGGTATTTGTGATATTTATCTCTTATTATAAGCCGGATATTTAATGCATGTATATGCAGATTTTGTTGGTTTAAATAAGTTATATAGGATGTTTGAAAAAAGGCTTCATAACTATATTTTCATTTTGGTATCGCTTATTGCTATATTATTATATTAGTGTGAATGTGTAGAGATTCTTACTAGGATGTAAAGCTCACAATCTCTTTTTCTTTTCTTTTTAGAATTGCAAGATGCTTGGTTTGTGGTTGTGGTAGAGATCGTAGATAAAAGGGATAAATAGATAGAGCATCATTGTTATTGGTTGGATGAATGAATTTTATAATTATGTACAAGTTTGTTACTTGTTATGAATTGAGGTCATTATTATTCATAAATATTGAGGTTGTAATAATTTTTCAAACCTATCATATTCTTTAGAGCCTTGTCCTAGAAAGTGTGCGGATATGTCATGTGGCCGACCTAGATGATGGATTTAGGATGAGACACAAAGCATCCTTATTTCTCTCTCTACAAGATCCCTAGACCCTAGTACAAAGTCTTGTCTCTGTCTTCTATGGACCTGACCTAAATACAAAGGTCTTGAACCACTCTGGTGCCCAGGCAACTTATCGGATCAATCATCTCGGCCCTTGTTATCCCTGAAACCCACTATTGATGAACCCTATTAAATAATATTCTTAGCCTCGACCAAATCCATGCTTCATAATTCATCGACTAAATCACTTAGATTCGACCCATCCAGAGCTATCGGTCGACCAATGGTCTCCTTTTTTTTGTTATTTTAATTTTCTTAAAGTCATCAAATAGAAATTAATTTTGCTTTTACTATTTTAAATAGATTTAGCCAATTTGCCTAATGAATTTTGAAGTTTCAAAGTGGATAAGATAAGTAGATCTTGCACTCTTTATTAACTTTTAAACTATCACACATTTTACTAGCATATGGTTTGTCCATGAGGATATCATATTTTCTTAAAATAAAAGATCAGCATATATATTATGAAAATCATGCTTTGTTATGAAAAGTAGCACCATGAATACTTTTTAATAAAAAATGTATGTTTATGGAGCACGAATCTTATCATGCCACTTAGTATTTTTTATTTACTTATATGTATATTTTAAGAAAAAAATATAAATATATTTAAGGCTCTCAGATAGCTATATATGACTTCTTTAATTGGAGAAGATCAATATCCCTAACTAGTTCCATATGAGCACAGGCCCTGCTAGCAGATACAAAATTGGCATACAAAATATGATACTTTATTGATTACGAACACAGTTCTTATCATGGGTATAAAGTAACTGTAGCATAGATATCTATGAGTATTATTTTGAATTACGTCGTAGTTAAATTGCAAAAAAATGAATTATGATTTTGTCTGCAGTATAAACTTAGAATCCATATTTATGACATATGAATGATTTATGCATGCATAATAGCTTTATAACTTGGTTATTATACTGTACTATAAAATGCTTTATTTGGAAATAATTGTTATTTGGATTGCTCATATAAAAACCTATGCTTGATCCTATAAGAAAATGTAAGTTTTACTTAAGCTATGTAGCTCACATCTTTTTTTATTTTTTTTAGATGAATAGTATCACTAAAAATAAAGAATGGTTCAGGCTTGTTGCTCGCACTAGTAGATTTGGATGTCGCACTAGCAAGCTTAGTGATAATTTTAGTTCTTTAATTAACTATGAATTTGTAATTGGTGACTTTATGAATTTGAGGTTATGATTTTGGTATTTAAATTTGGATTTAGTCACTCTAAACTAGTATCTATTTAATTATTTGATGGACGATGGATTTAGACCTTTTGTTTTTATTTGAGATTGTGATTATTGGCTTTGTGTTATCGTAGGTTGTACCTCTCAATAGTATAATTATGTTATATCCCAGATTTGGGGCATGATAATTTGGGGCAGGGAGCAGGTTCTATTACCAAAAATAATGTATGATTGTCTCATAAATGCCTAGATTATTTTTTTTTGAGTTAATCATGCCTAGTCTGAGAATTTCATTTATCATTTTTCCAGCAAAATTTTGCCCAGGACGTTGGATTGCGTTGCGTGACTTTGCCTACTTCTCACTCAGTGAAGGTTGGAGGAAAAACATTTAGGAGGCACAGTCTAGAAGCATGTGGCATCACAGTTGTGGATTGGTAAGAAATATTAACTGTGTCGTGGCTTGGGAAGGGGTTTAGAATTGGCAATCTCAAATTCTTGCTTTCTTTTGTCTGCATTGGTTGATAATTTTATAGTTGATGTTTAAATCCCAACCGTGTTAGCAAAATTTGGAAGCCAGTGGTGACTTGGGCAAAGTTAGAATAGTAAGATATGAGAATATCATCACTACAAGATGCTGTTGTGTTGCTTCTATCAATTACTTTGAACAGGCTAAAATAGGTATATACGCAGGTATGTAGTTGCCGAGATGATGATGGTTAAAGGTAGATATTGGTGTCACATTTCTTTGTGGCATGAGAGAACTAAGATGGGAAAAAGCCTGGCCAAGATTAGCGTGGGGGCAAGATCGAGTCAAGGTCATTGTTATCCAACTCTTAGTAAAATTTGGACTAGAATATGAGTCACTCATTTCCATTCTTATTTTAGAGTCTCATTCAAGAAAATAAAATCACATTTTACAACTGATGTTTTGCAGAATGACCACAAGAACAACTGTTCTGAGCGCCTGCGCGCATTTTGTTCTACGTTGCAGAATTTGGACAGTTTTGTATTACTAAAAATGGTATGTTTTTGCTTAGTCATCGCATGGACATAATATTTAGCATACCAAGAACAAGGGATCCTACTGTAGAGCACCCAAAACTTCTTTTACCTTGGCAAGCTGGCTATGAGTTTGGCCACCTTGATGTCCCCCGTTTCCAATTTGTTTTCCTTTCATGTTCATTGTGAAGACCATGTTCATTCATATAGCTTTTCCCTATGTTTGTTTCAATAATTATCAGATACATCAAAGGAGGACATGACTGAATTTGAATTCTGCCATAATTTACTCAGCTGTGATGCAGAGTGAGCTTAGAGCATGGTCAGGAGGGTTCGTTATGGTGGATGTGGTAGTTTAGTGGACTACAAAATTGTACCTTTATTATAAGTAGGAATTTATTGCAATTGGTGAGCATTTGTTTTGGTGCAGTATGTTGGGTAAAGATCTTTGATGCTTGAGATAGAATGGTGAACCAGAAGCTAAGCTTGTTTTTAATGCAAGATATGATATGGAAGCCAATGGCAATCATATTTAATGCCAAAGGATAGTGAACGTGGTTTTGCGATCTAAATGACTTTCTTTAGAGCACTTAATGCTTGTGTATGCATCCTAATTTGGAGTAGGCTCTTCGACTTCTAAATTTACAGTCATTGTTTTGCTCCACAGTGCAGTGATATATGTCACTGTGAGATCACGTGGAAGCTGGATGTGATGTAGGGCTATTAAAATGCGGAGGAATCATTTGAGAAATTTAAAAGAGATACTTACTTTTGTTCATAGAAAAATAAAGATCATGCATATATAACATGCTCATGAGACTTAGACTTACGGTAGCTATAAGAATCCGTATGTGTATGTTTAATTCTATATCAATTATTCGCTGAACAAAATCTTAAATATTTTTACCGAATCAATAAATCTAAATAATACCTTTTGACTAGCTATTTTAAGTAAGATTTTAGATTATTACAAATAATATCACGATCCATAACATACATAGACTAGAAGACACTGTAGCAAGAATATATAAACTAGAGAACACTACAACAAGA